>NC_135570.1:1345000-1367500 GCF_964340395.1 Glandiceps talaboti | reverse complement strand
TTATCATGCTGTTTTTTCCGATTGCTTTATACATATATAGTTATATTGGGTGCTTTTGACTTGTCTCATGTTGTTTGCGTTAAAAAAAAGTCACAGTTTGCCTTCACATTTGCTAAGGAGTGGTAAAGATACCCGCCCTGAGGAGAATATACATACGTACGTAAAGGGCATCTACAGATTTTGTATGAAGCTGTGTGTTTGTATTGTATTACGATTGAGAATCTTGCCTTTTATTTCAGTTTTAATAACCTTCATTGCTTAGAGCTAGGAATGACTCTCATTCGATTATATGCTATACTATTGTAATTATTTCGGCTTTATATTCGCAGTGTTTTGGCAAAGAAGAAACCTAATCGGTAAATAAACCCTAACCTTCCTACAATTATCCCACAAAGCCCCATATTAGCTATATCTTTGTATCCATCTTGTTAATCATTATTACAAATGTAATCAGTTCTATCATTTCTCAGCTAGGGAACTACAGTTGCTATAATCATATCCCTGTCGTGCATAGCCATTCATGTTGCTAAGAGTCTTGTTCCATGGTAACGCACATATTTATTGTAACAGTTTGCTACAGTTGAGGTAGTAAAACGTCAAAGTCAGGGCTGTACCTTATCTTTAGCTTTATCGTCTTCTTTATTACCTACTTATTATTTTACATTTGTAGACAAAATAAATAATACATGTTTTGAGGTAGGTAAAATGAGACCAGAAAAATAGCTACTTGCTAATCAAGCCTGTCTCCTTAGACACTGTAAATAAAATTTATAAATAAATACATGACAAAATATAAAGAGGGCAGTGAAAAAAAAACTAAATATCTATGAAAATATGTACATTATACATCAACATGAGTTGCAGTATATTCATATCAGGTGAAGAAAATCTTTTAGTGAGTTACGAAAAACTAACATAAAGAGGTAAGTTGTTCCATATTAATATAAGTACTAGTACCTCAATAAATCAACACAGCAATAATTCCTTATACAACATTCCATAAGGTTTGTCCGCTCAAAAATGTAAAAAAGATAATAAAATAATAGGACTAACTTGTCAAAACTGCAAAAATAGTATATACCATTCACATACGACTCGGCAAAACATTATTAATTTACACCTAGTTTTTATTTGTAAAGTCGTTTTAGAATTTTCAAATGTATATAATTATTGTGTATTTCTTTAAAGAATATTCGTCTATACAAGACATCAATTCTCGTATATTGTACAAACATGACAAACGTATTATCCAAAATTGTAAAACGTACCACCCAAACACCAGAATTGTAAAAGGTACTATCCAAATCTGTAGGTCGAGAAAGATCAAAAAATTGCCTTGTGGTCTCAAAGTGATAGAGGAGCAAAATATGGAGAGAACCTGTATATTCTATGTGGGCACTGGATACAAAATAAATCATTTGTTCTCTTTTCAGAGATTATATTCCCTAAATTCCGAGTCTCTAGGGACATATTTTATGGTTACTCATGTACTTATAATTAATTCAAATTCCTCATTATTGAGATATTAAGAATATTACTAACTGAAAATGGAATATGAGGTAGGAAATTACTAGTTTATTAATTTAGCAGAGAAGAGACAGAAATGCCGAGAAAGACAGACATACACTGGAGAGTGGTGGTTAATTGAGCTCGAGAGAAAGGGAAGGGGAAAAGGGTGACTAAAACTGAAATGTGGATTACATTTAACGATATATTAGATTTAGTGGTATGAATTTTCCTCGAGCCTAAAGTTAAAGTCTTGCCACACAAAGGAGCCGTGCCAATTAAATGACGTTTTCGATACTAAAACATCCCAACCTATCCGCTAATGGATGAAATAGTTGCTTCGACCATGTCATTATCCCAAGCGTTATCATTTTATCATGTCTGGTGGCAATGATAATGCAGTCAATATCATAATGCTTTTAGTGGTTCAAGACAAATAAAACTGATATTGATGCTTTTATTGTTCTGTTCAGTGTCAGTCAACTTTCACACTAACAACAGATACAGAATTACGTTTGAAAACAATATCGAATACAATTAGTCTTCAGTAGTAAGTCTTTACTTAAAAGACCCCTTTGTTCGAGAAACCTGTGTAATCAAGTCGTATGTTTTATATTCTCGAGCTGCCTTGACGGTAATGAGAAAAATGCATCAGCGTTATTAGTTTTGATCAATTTAATATCTTCTTGTTATCAGACGTAATCTCAATTACTTCCATAATCCTGCGATTCTCTAGTTTTATTCTCCTTACTAAATCCTTGCCAAAGTACTGAATAACTACTCTTCATCGTGAATCAGAGAAATGTTTGTGACCCAAATAGACCATTTCATTTCAAAGGGGAAAACGATTACGAATTGAATATTCTTTATTCAGGTGGAAACAAGTTTTTATGCTCGACTTCTTTATGTATTGACCACTTCTTTATTCTATATGATTAGCACTGAGTGTGCAGCTCAGTATTTACGAATTAAGACCAATTCATAGAACACATCTTGGAATAAATTTGTGAATAATCCTCTACTCTGTCTATCATCAAAATACGTTTGTCCCTTCATCTGATTTTATGTTTTTTTGTAGCTGTCTGTCTCTGTCTTTTATTTGTCCGTCCGTCCGTCCGTCCGTTCCCCCCCTCTCTCTCTCTCTCTCTCTCTCTCTCTCTCTCTCTCTCTCTCTCTCTCTCTCTCTCTCTCTCTCTCTCTCTCTCTCTTTCTCCTCATTGCGTTATGTACCCCCTGTGTAGCAAGTGTGTTCATGTCGTGATTCTTTTGTTTACCTACATCCTCCTTTTTTGCGCGGTTGAGCCGACATCAAATGAAAACGAGAAGACAGTAAAGGAGTTTATCCTCCAGCACTCTGCCTTTTCCTGTTTTATCGTCAACCAACTGAGCGTATCCAGGCGACGAATGAATAACATTAGTGCAAAATATTAAATTTAGTGTGTATGAAATTAATTTGTACATCTGATTACATATGAACAGTAATATCACTGTGATTTCACCCAAAGTACATTTAGATATAAGAGATTTTACCAATAAATTTACAATAAAAACGCCCTAACGGTATTTCCAAAGATTACCGATAACTGAATATGTCATTGCATATAAATATCAATTTTCTAGCCCCCTTTCAAACTGTGTTCAGGGAGTCTTAAAAATCAACGATAAAGCTAACAACATGCATTACATTATACTACGAGCGTCGGTCTCGTGTGAGAGTTACATTACACTCAACCATTTCTCTGTGTACCTTGATATTTTCAACTGATAAGAATCCATAACTAAATTCTATTAAAACCTCTACTAAGGGGTCGTAAATGTATCCAAACGAACCAGTCAAAAGGTGATATAACACGTCATGGGCTTTAAAAGCATACATTTTATTGGCTAAAGGTAAAATTGTGATATCGAGTTTGGAATATGACCACGTCCAATGTCATTTTTATTAATTACCAAACATGGAATGAACATATAACCCATTCTGTGTAATGCTCTCGAATTACTATCAAATTGTGCAATATAATTACACTCGTATCTTGGGATTAGCACGATCTGCTCATATGAACGAATTTATGTCAAAGCGCAATGACGTAAAGTTTACACAGAGGATCTAATGTTTCATTCGAAATATTTTATAACGATTTCGATTTTCACAATGTTGTTTTTGGGTGTGGTTTAATTTAACTCATTCAACATATAATGATGAATATTCAACAGATGAATTATAATCGATGGTGTATGTATGTTCAGCAATCAGCCATTTCTTTGCGAAAAGTAACCCTGTGTTTAAACACCAGAAGTGAGACGTAGAAATATATCCATTGTGTACATTACATCAAAGTATAAGGTACTCGGTAGATTTTGAACAGAGACGTATCGTCGGCATCAATTCCTTACAACACTATTTCTTTATTTACTATTCAGTATCTATTCGTCATATGTTATATCACGAAATCACTTCTAAAACAAATCTGTAGGAATATGTATCTAAACTGTATCTACTAACCTTTGCGTCTTCGCTTCCGATATAGAATTGGTACGTTAACTCATCAACTAAAATAACCAGACGTGTGCTCCATTAGCGCAGACATTTGAAGTGAACGGCTCTCCTATCATGTGTGATGTTACCGGTCCAAACTTTTCCTCCGATCTTTCAGGGCCACACATGGACACTTCCATTATTGGTGTAGGGGTAGCATCTGTAAGATAAAAACGTTCTCATCAGGCAAAGAAACGTTCTCACTCATTTCATTAAATAGTGTACACCAATTCATTTCGGTGTATATTTGATGTCAAACTTAAACTCCTGACTGACATCGACGATTCATCCATTCAAATCATAATGCTAAATAGACTCAAGATAATCTACCTACATGTGTAAGCTTATATATGTAGATTCAGCAAACGTGAGCTCGAGGCGGGAGCTCTCGATTGCACTGAGTCTACATAAATCATAGTTGTAAACTTTAAGTAAACGTATGAGAAATGTGATGTAGCGCGATATAAAACACATAATCAGTGTACCCCTCTATGATGAAAGAGTCACAGTTACAAAAACCTTATTTCATGTTGAGTTTGTTTTGTCTAACTAACTTTGGTGACATTGACGTCAGAGGGTTTGAAATTACAGCAAATAGCGTCACTTTAAAATTGCCACAAGAAACCAACTGGATTGCATCCTAATTGAATTGGTGGCAAGACTCCCAAACAAACATCCTGGTTTTGTGTATCTAAGTGGATCCACTTAATTTCTGTCTTTTAAGAGCCAGACCAAACTGAACAAAGAGACAGCGTTTAGATTATAAAATATATCTCATTTTGTATTTCACTCTATATATCACCATTGTGATGAAGTGTGTACTGAAGTTCATTATCCATTGCCAGCAACTAGTGTCTAGAATATACATCAAGTTTAAAGGCGTTACCTGACAGAAAATACGAATCCTTAGCTTGGTAAACAATATTGTGAGCTATGTTATAAAGCAGGGCAAGATAATATGAATTTATATGAATGATGTTTTTATCGTTATGTTATAATAGATAAAGTCTGTCACCTAAAGCTAGGGTTAATAAAATTATGAGAACACTAATTTAAATGTGGTTTGAAGAGGATCAATAATGAGTTATGGTTTGAGTTATATCTTGCAATATACAAATTGGCTATTAAGCTAGTTAATAGACTACATTAACCAATATGTTACATTTTCGAAATAAGACTTTCATACACTAGGGTTGTATAAGTAGAAACCCTTAATTAAAGCCATCATGTTCATAAAATCAGAACGCACATGGTTAATTACCTTGGCAACAGTACAGAAGCATAAAGCGTTTTGTTTATGTGCATGCATCCCTTCATAGGGTCAGTATTTTCCCATTATTTTCCATTAACATAGACTACATATGTGTGAAAACGTAAATGATTAATATCAAGTTATGTCGTCAACCTCAGTATAGTGTCTTAAATCCCCGAGGACACGTTTTAACGCGAACTGCAATCTTTTTTCTTTCACTTTACACAAAGTTGTAGGAATAATATAACCTGCTGTGGACAAAGGCAGACGTCATTAACTGTGTTGAAGCCATCTCCAGAGTCTAAGCCCCCTGTTAACATTACTTCACACATAATTCCAATCAATCCATTCCAAATAATATAAGTACTATTGTAAATGGTCTCTTGAAATTTCCAATTACGTTTACCAATGAAATGCGTGTAAATGCTAACACAGCGAGACAAGGCAAACCTAACCGAATAAGCAGATAAAAGTTTTCCATTTCCCTGAAGTCATTTTCAAGTCACGTACGTATAGATATATTGACATAAGAGTATAGTTGTTTTCCCAACCACAAGTTTGACATTATGTTTTTTCAAAGAGTTGTATGTATGTATGTATGTATGTATGTATGTATGTGTGGTACATACATACATACATACATACATACATACATACATACATACATACATACATACATACATACATACATACATACATACATACATACATACGGTGTAATTACATAGAGTTACAGAAACCAGGCCATTAATGCCAAAAATTATCTGTAGAAGACAGAGACCCTTCAAATACCGTACGTCTATGTGACTGAATAGTGACATGCTTTTCAAAAGAAACGAAAATTAAAAGTCTCCAAAAAGAAAATGCACATCTAATAATATAGGTATAGACACTTGAATGGAGTTTCCATGTGTTAAAGTTGTAGAGTTATGCAACAAATCATGATTGTTAACTAAAGATATGCCCACTATTCAGTTAAACGTTATGTCAGCATCAAAAGCAATACACGTGTTATGTAGTTCTCTTCTCTTGTTCTCTATTATCATTTATGCAATATGCAAGAAATGGGCTTGATTTTGATAATTGACCCAGACGCTCAAGGTCGAGGTCAAAGGTCATTTTCGTACAAGAAAGCTTGAATGTGATTACATGTGGTTACACACTTCAATGGACTATCGATATATTTAAGGTTTTTTTATGTTATGCAGCAACAAAGTCTTCAAAGAAAGTTTGTACTATAGGGCGTAGACATTTGAATGGTGTCTTTGTGTACTACAGTTTTTGAGTTATGTTGTAAACAGTGTGCGAAATTAACGCTCGTCCGTTGGTTCGAGACAACAGTTTTCAGCCAGGACCAAGAGTTTCTGAGCACTGCTGGTCCTTCTGACCAACAGCTCTATGGAATGTAGTAGTAGGGAGATTGTTATGACATCAAAGGCTTACAACTTCACTTTCCGGTGGCGATAAACATGTTATCACTTGTAGATATGATTTTTAACTACAAACATGGCCGCCATTCGGTCATATTTGCATATTTCGCAAAACAAAGTGACGTGCATGGTTACTACATGACATGTCACCTTTGTGCCAGGTCTGCAGGAAATTGGATATTGCATCTCTGAGAAATAACGTATTACGGACGGGACGCATGCACGGACAGATGGATAGAGACTAGTTCCTTAGGGGAGGGGGGAGTAATAGTAATAAACTAAAGTCAACCATTGCATATGACTTTGCAAAGCTAAGGGCTAGGACAGTACCAGTGTATTCACAACATAGTCTAAACATTACAATCACACTCGGTCCAAGTGTACTATTATTTTGGAACTCCTAACAATGTATGTAAGAAATGCAACGAGCTGAATATGTTCGATCAGTAATAGTTACTGTACCTTGAGTACGCTTTAGTATCACGAATTGGGTCTGCTGTTGGACAGAAAGACTAATTTCCTCAGGTTTTGTCTTGAATTACCGACCACATATTAATCATACCATATGCTGAAGATATCAATTTCCCGTTGTAGAAAACAATATTATAATTCTGAACTATTTAACCATGAACTAAAATTCGATTATTTCACAATTCATAACCAATTTCCCGTCCATGTTAACCCCATAACCCGGTGTATCAAATCATTAAAAGACAGTAGCACCTCCATTAGTGAGCGTCGTAGTCGTTTGTTCATCATTCAACCCAAGCAAATAATATAACCTCAAATGTATTGTATGACCAAAGTATATACATTTGATGGGTCCTATATAGCTGGTGATTGTATCTTACGACCTACTGAGTTCTTTATATTCCATGAACATTAAATTAATTGCCGCTAATTTGTAGATTAAATTCGGTATGATATTAAAATGATATTTACAGTTAGTTATGAAAGATATATATTATGGTTCATTACCTTTAATAATCAAAAATGACATCGAATATTGCAAAATATTCGCCAATTTTAGGCCCGATTAAACTTTTGTGTAGTTTGTAAATTATTCCGAAATTGATTAATTGATAATGAATGGCTAATGTACAAAACGTATGTGCTTACTAAATCAGATCTTTTGTAAATGAAAACCTGGACTAAATTCTGTTCATTTGTCGCTTGAACGAAAAATAACTCAGATCATACATTGATTTTGGTATAATACTTTCTATAATGAATCACAAATATCACAGAATACATTCAAATAATGAATGTTGTGTCACGAGTCCAGTAGTTTATTAACGCAAATAGTTATACAAGAACACGTGCAAAACATTTTGTACGTCACGGAATACTCAGAAGCATAATAAGGTCTCTACACTATAATCAAAAAGTAAGACTGAGAGATTATGATTGAGTCTAGGTTTACTTACAACAAAGACACCTTGACAATAGAGAAATATATGTATTGTGGTTATGATAACACGTCAGGCATTACCATGATATTATAATGTATGTATGTATATATGTGTGTATGTATGTATGTATGTATGTATGTATGTATGTATGTATGTATGTATGTATGTATGTATGTATGTAAGTATGTATGTATGTATGTATGTATGTATGTATGTATGTATGTATGTATGTATTTATGTATGTGTGTGTATGTGTGTATGTATGTATGTATGTATGTATGTATGTGTGTGTATGTCTGTATGTATGTATGTATGTATGTATGTATGTATGTATGTATGTATGTATGTATGTATGTATGTGTGTATGTATGTGTGTATGTATGTATGTATGTATGTATGTATATATGTATGTATGTATGTATGTATGTATGTATGTATGTATGTATGTATGTATGTATGTATGTGTGTATGTATGTATGTATGTATGTATGTATGCGTGTGCGTGTTTGTGTGTGTGTGCGTACGTGCGTGCTAGTGTGTATGTATGTATGTATGTATGTATGTATGTATGTATGTATGTATGTATGTATGTATGTACACTTACGTACGTGTGTAGGTAAGTAGGAAGGAAGGGAGCGAAGAGGGAAGAGGGAGGGAGGTTGGTAGATAGGTAGACAGGTATATGTGTGGGTTGCATTGATGAGGGTATGTAGTAAGTGTGTATAGCAACCTATACGATTTTATTTGTATTCTATACATGATTATCGGTGACGAATGTGGATGTCCCTCTGTAATGTTTTATGGATGAGTCGTCTTTGACTTAAAAAGGAAACTTCGCAAACCGTCTGTGAGAACAAATGGCAATAACTAAATTGATTAATTTGTCAGAGTCTTGCTTCCTTTACTTTATTACATAAAACCAATCATTAAGAAATATATTATATTTATATTTTAATTGTATATTTTGGAAGTTTTTATTGGTAGACTCGTGATCTTCATATTGATGAGAAGAAGAAGATTAGCTGATTTGTCACGTTTGTGTTGCTCAGAAAATGCCTTACTTTCAATGTATGTACGTGTTAAATTGATCGCTTGCTCAGTTAACACTTTTTTCGCACACTTTTCCATAAGACGCATCAAACGACTACGCGTGATATTGACAGCATTGACACATATGTGGCTCCTCCACTTAATGCCCAGGAGTAAATTCGTGATAACTGTGAAAAAATAACAAGCACAGCTCATTCGAAAGTAACATCTTCCCTTCACGATCCAATTTTTAAATCAACAAGGTTGCATGTTGACCTTTTTACTGAATCTCTGATGTAAATATATCAATCTATGTAAAAACGGAATCTTACTTAATAATTTCCTCATAACTTGTTCCTGAGTGTTTGCAGTTTTATTGGAATTCAAAAAATAAATTAAAAAGGCACGATAATCTGAGTGTTTAAACCATCCTTTGCACAACGCACTTATCGACTGAATTTCATGTTAATTCTAAAAAGTTAAATTGTCTTCCGAAATTCGAAAAGTCAATTGAAATGGCAGCTATTATTACTTCTCAGCTTCAACGGAGAACTATGAATTTGTTGTATTCAATTTAATACTTACTGGAATTGATCCATTGACACACGCTACATTCCCATTTTCCAAAACCTTACTTTCACGACGGGTCATTGTTCTTCTTAAAGTTTTTAATTTGCCCTTGCGATATTATTTTATTTCTGTTAATCAGAAATACTCAGTTACGAAATGCAATACAACCCTGATGAATCAAACATATAGAATTTCAATTTAAAAACAGTAGCGGTCATATTAAAGTGCATGTAATCTTTAAGGAGGCATTTACTATTCTGCTTTCGTGAAGATTACTATTCTAATTTCGTCATATCATATTTTGTGCTCATAAGTATTTCTCATGGGAAAGTAAGGTGAATTACTTTACATTTCATTAAGATCCTTGAAATTTTAAAAACGATTATATAAAATTAAATCATAATGCAGGTTAATGGTAATTCGGTTATTACCTTTTATTCACAACAAAGCAAGATGTTTATCACATTATGTAATCTAAATATTGTGAATAATTTAGCACAATTACTCAGTCAATGACCTAAACGTAATATTCATAGATTCCTTGTGCTGTTCTTTGTTAATAATTTCAATTGGAAACTAGTCTTCCATGCCTTCGAAATCCCCCTCCACCCCCTCGTTAGTATCCGAGGCAATTAATACTGTAATTTCTACAAAATCAGAATAAGAATCCATGCCACCTTCACTAAGCCTTCGAACAAAAAATATACGAATTGGAAAGTGTCGCGTTATTCATGGTTTTATTCTTAATACTGACGTCACACCATTGTAATATGATCTAGACTATTATTATCTTGTTGAGTTTCCCTTGATCTTTTTCTAGTTTTTGTATGATAACTTATGGTTTGAAAACCTACGCCGAGTGTTACCCTGGAGCGTTAAGTCCTCTATACTCATCTATACTGCAACGAATCCATATTTGACCTTTTTAAAATACACAGACGTGTCACGTGGTACCACATTGTAAGAAAATGGAAGTAGTCCTGAAGTGATCAATATATTATCGTGACGCGATGACCAAATCATATTTGCAATGCAAAATACGCCACAACGTATTCAAAATAAAGGAATAGTCTAAATGAATATATTATGGGATTATGTTATCCTTTAAGGCGCTCTTCTTTGTCTTGTCATGGTTAACTTGCTACCACAACAATCACGTTCCTATTTCTAGTTATCAAAGTAAAGTCGATGTTTCGGTTCCAAGATGCATTGCGCGACATGATGTCGCTTATGTTTCTGTTCTCACTTCATTCTCTTTTTGTCAAATGAATTTGTATTGATTTCCAAGCTGTCAGTCTGACACAACGCACAGCATAATCACAATGAGTTCTTCTTTGGGGCCACGAGCTCGACTAGTTCCTAAGAACTATTTTTGTGGCCCTAACCAGAAATTTGCTTGTCATCCTCTAAGCTCTTACATTATTCTATTTTATGGCATATTTAACTTGATAATTTTGATATATTTGTACATTTATAAATGAGTATTTGATAAACCTTTAATTTCTGGCAATAAATTTATTATCATTATTATTAGTATTATGTTGTTGTTATTGTTATTGTTGTTGTTGTTGTTGTTATTGTTGTTGTTGTTGTTGTTGTTGTTGTTGTTGTTGTTGTCGTCGTCGTTACATTTAGTGTAGTGTGTTTTGTCTTGTCTTGAAATAACATTTTCATCGGGAAATGATGGAAAGACATGTTGACGTCTTTGATTATGAGTGATTTTATAGAACAAAGACAACACCAGCAATGACAGAGTGATTTTACAGGTGAACACAGGGTACGGTCAGGTGACAACCATCCCCCTGAGTAGCGCGTACTCAGCGCGTATACAATGTATGGCATTCTGTGGAGAGACGCGCAATGCATCTTGGAACCGGCAACATGTCTATTCCTGGTTTCATTGAACACCACGGCCCGAGCCGCCATTTATGAACATTTTAGATCAAATTGTTGTATATTGTAATCTTGCTGCATGAGTCAATCGGTTTTTTTTATAATTGGCTAAGCTATGATTCAATACTATAAATAACCAACTCACAATCGGAATGACAATAGCTAATTTTAGCTAAGATTAATGTTGATATAATCTTATATTCTACTGATCTATTCTGATAAGTAACTAAAAATATGTAGGTACATGTAAGTATGTAATATATCACAACCATCACCAACATCATCACCATCATCACCAACATCATCATCATCACCAACACCACAACCATCACCACCACCACCACCACCACCACCATCATCATCATCATCATCATCAACATCATCATCATCATCATTATCATTATCATCATCATCATCATCATAATCATCATCGCAATCGTCGCTATCGTCTTCGTTGTCGCGTTTCTTCCGCTAGGTTTCATTATACTCAACGTAGACTAAGTACGTTGTGAGAACTGTTTTGAAGTGCTACTATGTTAAACAAATACCATATTATTTCTCCCTGGTACTGGATCTATATTCCAGTTCTTTACGTGATTAAAATACTAATAACTTAGTTGGTACAACACTCACGACAGGACTATGTATACTAATAACCTAGTTGGTACAACACGCACGACAGGAGTATGTATACTAAATAAAACATCAACTTTAAGGTTGGTTTTCAAAAGGTTATGCCAACGTTGGTCATAACCCTTTACTTTGATTAACTGTCTTTGCTTTTACTAATTATTTTCTGTTTATCTCTGACCTATTGTCACTCCGATTGTGAGATGGTTATTTCTAGTATTAATTGAAATACTATATACCAGCATTGGCAATGTCAATAATAACAGGGAATGGATAAAATATATACTAGTATATGTGTTGTGTTCATGAGATAACCGCTCATGAGTATCTTTAAATTCTGATCATTTCATCTGAAAAGGGTTTATTATTGATTGTAATGCATGGTTGGTAGTCAGGGAGGATAAAACTTGCACCAAAAGATTGATGACACTGCTGCCTGGCTTACTTTGCATAAAACTTATCTAACTCCTGATTGGTCATATAAGTCGTCGTCATCTCCTTTTCAAAATGGCGACACAAAACAGGTTTCTTGGACATCAATCGACATCAATCCTTTTGAAGCTTTCATACGTTAGTTGGGTTTTATTTGGTATGTGGTCGCGAGGTTTCTTCCGCGTTGGGTTTTTAATCTCTAGGACACTTGCATACAATTTGAAGCGAACGAATATATATATATATATATATATATATATATACATATATGTATATATATATATATATATATATATATATATATATATATATATATATATATATATATATAGTTTATATATATATATATATAGTTTATATATATATAGTTTATATATATATATATATATATATATATATATATATATATATATATATATATATATATATATATGCCTTATAATATTAACGAGAGAAAATAAATATCATGAGACTTTAAGAATCTAAGTACATGCCTTCGATCGTAGATTGGATATTAAAATACACATTTTGCTGACGATGTGGGTTAGTTCAGTCGCGATGCCATGGGACACGGGAGTCTTCTCCGCCAATTCTCCGACAACACATATATGTATCGTCGTATAAGTCACATACAGCTTACAGAACTCTAGATTTAATATGAACAGTATTCGGTCTCATGGGTTGACATTTCACTGACGTCAGTGTTACATAGGTCAGCCTAATAAACTATTTATACTTGTATGCTTTCTCTTTCTATGTGACTATAAAGTGTATGTTATATGAATGAATTTGAAGGGCGCCATCACAGTATATTGTACATGCCCAACTTTAATTGAAATGTAAAACTATAAATGGTCACCTTCATTTAGGATTATAGATATAAAGATTTATGTACATATCTCTCTAGACTGCTAGTTACTTTTTAGAATTACTCGTCTTGGCGTTATTAGCAATAGAAGCATAACTTATACTGAATAAAAGGTAGTTTTTGTACTGATTACGTTCATATCAAAGTCTGTAAGTAAAATCAGTTTACAAAATGTATATACACATAAGTTCAATAAAACCATACACAAGGACCTTCCTTGCCCGTGATATACCACACACAAGCCAGGTCGAACCCACAAAGAGAAAATGTGGGTTTTTATGCAAATATCGTTGTACGTCACAACAACTAGCGTCTACGTCACTGGTTCTTGTAGTATGAGTCAACCCGTTCCAAATCATCATTATTTCTATTATGTATATAAATATGCTTAAGGAAGTATAAATATATTATTCCCCACCTATTGTTTTCATTCAGCCGGAAAATACTCCTGACCTAAGACTCTGTCACTATTCTTCCGTCGACTCGTAGTGACAAGGCTTCTTATTTCACTCGTATTTTGTGGTTCAACAAAGACAAATTTGAGAAATAATACTAAATAAGTAGATCTGAGTCTTTATATTGTAAATCGATGTGGTTAAATATATTATATTAATACACTTGTAAATTCACACTATAGTATTTTTGAGAATTAAATGGTACCCAAAAAAGTGTGTTGTGTGATTTTATCATATTCAAATTCCACTTGAGAGTTCTGTCGGACACGACTGATCATATTTTTGTATATATCTATAAATGCTTCACAAAAACAGACAGGAGCTGCTGTCACCATCTTGTGAATGCCACGAACCATTTTACAAGTAACACTTCTTTTTCAACATTTAGAGACAACAAATCAGGGAAATGGACAGAAAAATAGTCAAATATTTTGTGGTATTGCTCTCATTTCTAGGAACTTACAGAGTATCCGAAATTCACAGAAAACTTATAGGATTGAAGGAGTCGGTAGGTTCAGCATACCAATCTAAATGCTTTTGTCACATGTTCTTTCAAATAGGGATAGAATTGCGTCTCTCTTTGTGCTACTCCGCCATCTAGAGACATGGCAGTATGTGTCTTTTTACATATATATATATATATATACTAACAAGAGGGCGCTGTCCATACCTGGCTGAGATAAAATGCAAGACATTGATCCTAGTTTAGGTATGACGCTATTTCTCAAAGTCTTATACCTCGGCATATACAGTAGTGCAATGTTTAATCATTAATCAATGTATAATCATATGTTGTAAACCATTCTTTCTTTTCTCCTGTTATTCTTTTCTTTAATGAAGTGATCAGTCATGATTAATTGATGTCACATGACAGATATATTCGGACTGATTTGCATATAGTTGATTACATTTGAATATATTTGCCTAATTTATATTTACCAACTAGATATGTCTTGATTGGTAACTAAGAATTCTGATATAAGTTCTCTGGCTTGTATATTGCAACAATATTTAGCTAAGATTTATTAACAGGGTGATATCTTATCGATAGTTACTCAAACTTTTAGAATCTAATATTGATAGCATGACACATATGTCCTTGGGCTATGACCGGACAGACATGCTTGTGACATCAGTGCTAGTGTACATAATTAATAATATTTAATAATTACAGGATCTAGCATCTGTGGTAACTCGCAATATTAAGTACTGTATTACCATGGCTGATACAGCTCAAGGCACTGATGGGCCTGATTTGCATATACAACAGAACTATTTTGCATAATTAAGTACGTTTATAAATCAAGAGATACATCATAAAGGGTAACTTAATCTAACTTTATGGAAACACTGATGATACCATGACATATATAGATATATTAGTTGTAATTTGCATAATAAGTGACTACTTTGCATTGATAATTACAACTGAGTATGAGGGAATACACATCACCAATGCTAGGTCAGAATCATTTCTTCAAACTTCGTGAATATATTGATGATATCATGTCATATATTTTGTATAGATACTATAGGTAAGATTTGCATTATTAATTGGATATTTTGCATAATTAATGACATTTACCGATTTGTTGATGCATCATAGAGGTTGTTGCTTAGAATGTCATCTAACCAATCAAATAATTCATAGCTTTTAAATTACATAAATAATGTCGTTTTCCATATTGTTGCGGCTGTTCCATGAATAGGCATTTAATTTTAAAACATCTGTCTATTATTAAGGTTCAGTAAAAAGGTCAAAGGAGATCGCTGTCTGTTTTCCATTAACTACAATGAACTTCTGATTTCACCTACAGACAATGAGTGGGACACAACAAGCAGAAATCTTCCTTTTGGGACACACAACATGCATAAGGCTTATGAGTTACATCTGAATGTTGAATTGTGCATCTTCCTTCACGAATACAATTGACAAAGTAACGATTTGATTACTAATTAAAACTAGATGGTCATTTGTTGTAGAATCTCAAAACTCAAATTTAACAACGTAACCGTAGATTACTCAAAATGTTCTTTTCGTTCACAATTTAGATATATT
Source organism: Glandiceps talaboti (assembly GCF_964340395.1). NCBI lineage: Eukaryota > Metazoa > Hemichordata > Enteropneusta > Spengelidae > Glandiceps > Glandiceps talaboti. The sequence goes on along the minus strand of NC_135570.1, from coordinate 1,351,428 downwards.
AGGCCTCACACACAAAAATTGTGTGGTTTCGAGTACGCTCAATTTTAGAATAGGTGGGGTATATTTTTTATTTTTCATTTATAAATATTTTTTTCATACGTGAGAGTCTAGTTCAGGTAGCTATGTTCTTAAATGGTTTCTCCTATCAGATGTACAGCCATTACAGATTAGAAGAAAAGTTTTATATTGACTTTTTCAGTTGATGTCAGTTTCCGCATCCACTATTTCTTACGAGACTTCACAATTTTATCTTTTTTTTCTCGAATACGTAAAAAAATGTTTAGGGTCGGCGTGAAAAACTAGGTGGGCTCGGCTAACCGGAACCAAACATTTTTTTTCTACGCCTTATCATCTATTTTTTTTTACTTTTACATTTAGTTCAAGTGACGATTTATACTAGGCCCTCATAAAATCGTAAGTACCAGATGAATCAGATCATGTTATACCTAAATTGCATTATATAGCTCCAGACAATTCTGTCATTGCCAGTTGAGGGCGTACGTCCTACAGAAAACCATTATCTGTAGAGAACGTACGGTAGATTCATAGAATCATTACTTGGATTGCATTTACTGAGGAAGACATTTAAAACGGAGATTATATGTCGTAAAACACTTGAGATACGTGTCATGACTAGTACGTCACAACCATTGTTTTATTGAACTATTATCTCTTTGTCACCTCTTTACATTGCTATAAAACAAAAATAGAAACACCTAACGTAATCGTTTCTTTGACAAGAGGATGTTCTCTGACGTGGTGAGCAAATGATACTCAATGCATGGAAAACTATAGAATAGTTCAAAACAACAACGTATACATAACTACAACAAATATCTATGACTCTATCAGACCAGGGTCGGACAAGGTAATGTTTAACGAGGTCAAATGCAACAGACTGTAGTGGGCCGTTGGTCGTACAATCGTATATAACAGGAAGTCGAAAAAGAACTTCAAGAAATAAATGAAGATAAGTCTAATAAGATTAGCTTGATGGGTATACATAAGTAATTTTCATCCATATTTTATCATAATCTCATTTTTATAGTGTTAATTTCCTGTTGTTATTATTATTATTATTATTATTATTATTATTATTATTATTATTATTATTATTATTATTATTATTATTATTACTATTATTATTATTATTATCATTATAATTATTATATGTACTGATTCTAGTTATGTCACTTGTCATCCTTATTACAATAAAAGAAGGATAAAATAAAAGACAACCATCAGCGGACGAAGACGTACTAATTTAAACAAATCACTTTGTCTTTACATGTAAAGATCTCAACTTATTTGAAATTACGAGTTTATATCAATAGGGCTTCGTGATTGGCTGATCCATCCTTGCCTCCAACGTGTATAGATATTAACGATGTTTGCACAAATATCCTATCTTTTTGTTAATGCTATTCCATTAAGTAAATTATGAATATTGATAGACGTGCTGATAGGACCGGTTTGGTCAAAGCTTTGTTAATAGCCCTGTCAACATGTATATGGACGAAAATTATCAAGAGTTTGTACACGCTCCATGGAGATATAATCTCCCCTATATTACCGTTCAGGCTCGGAGTTAATGTACATTTGGAAACCGGAAAATTCACCTAAGTGAAACACACTATTTTGACAGTTGCTTTGACGAAATTATCTTTAACGCCTTCTGAAAAAATCATATCAGAATTCTCTGCTATCTTGTAATCATTATAAGACATTGTAGTAAGCGTATGTCAGGGGTCAGGGGAGTATCACGAATTTCTACTACATTGTAAGATATTTGTTCTTATATTAGGACAATTCGTCTTTTCGAATATGCATTAATAGCACTTTATCCATTGCGGAAATGGTTCTCTGAAATAAGCAAACAATAAAATCTATAAATTCATAACTATTCTGCTGTCTGTCACTGGAATAAATAACAAGTTCTTATAACAGTTAAGAAATATGTCGATAAAGATATTTCAGCGGAAATTCAGTTGTGACGTCACTTGAAAATAAAACAGGTTTTGTGTGGCTGTATCAGTAGTCGATTGAAAAGTAGTAAACTGTTTTTGGGGTTTTTTTTATAAACCATTCAACAGGCATTGTCAAATAGCAGGAGGAAACTGGAGTACCCGGGGAAAACCTGTCTTGTTCGGTAAAGTCAAACTGAACGACACTTTTCTTACATGTGGTAAATTTATTCAAACCTTGAATGGGTTCGAACCGGTACGCCGATCGCAGTGGTAAGGGGCAAGTGGCCACCGGCAACCCCTTTGACAAACCCCTATAGATATTAACGTGGTAAATTAAAGAGTGAGTAATAGTCCCAGCAACGATGTACATCTATTACAACTTTGCATTCCAAGATTGTGTGCAAATCCCTTGCTAATTACATTCACGTTTGGCAAACAGTGGGAGATTTGATGGAATCCATGCATTTACTTCAAGTAAATCCCGATATTTACTTAAGAAGTCGTCTCTAATTTTCTCCACGTCAGGTCCAAATTGAAACCGAAAAAAACTCTAGATATTGAACCGGTAAATGGAGGGTGAGAAATAGTGCAGGTGACACTTAGAATTAGAAATTTCACTCAGTATTAGGTGAGTGGCACATGTATTAATTAGAAATAGGTAAGTGTATGTCATATACTGTGAAAGTCTTTTAACTGCATGTATGTATGTCTGGTTGCTTGAAGCACGGAGACTGTACATAATATATACAATATACAGCTAAAACAGACAATGTTCGCCAGAAGATTATACGTAATGTAAACATTTTAATGATCAACGTCGATAATTTGGCAAGTTGAGGCTGTGGGTTCACTTACTATATAAGAGGATTATTATTAATGAATACAGCAGGATTTTGAAAAGAGATGTGTTTGTACAAGTTGAGGTTTTTGTTTTTAGATAAGAGTACTTTTGTCCATGAACACAGCAGGACTGTTGTTGAAGAGTTTTGTTTACATTCATTTAGTTTTTCAAACTTTCCTCAATAACAAACCATGCTGTGTTCAGTAGTAAAAGTGTTGTTATCTATCAATGAAACTTTCCTCAATAACAAACCATACTGTGTTCAGTAGTAAATGTGTTGTTATCTATCAATGAAACTTTACTCAATAACAAACCATACTGTGTTCAGTAGTAAAAGTGTTGTTATCTATCAATGAAACTTTCCTCAATAACAAACCATACTGTGTTCAGTAGTAAAATACAAGCAATGTAAACATCACTAGAAGCGCCTAGCGTGTGTATGTTATTTTCAAATCACAAACATTGGTTTGTCTGAGGAAATGTCAAGACACGCTTAGCGTATATAACAGATAAAGGAGAAGATATTGCGATGACGTGACTAACAAACAACTTGTGTAAGGCTGAGACCACTAACACCTTTAGCGGTCTGAGTGTGTACGTAAGGAGAGTAAAATGTCTCAGTGGTGATAATAGACACGATTTAGAACAAGATATTTAACTACGTCTTTCTTCAATGCGTAGAATCCTCCGGTAACTTCACTTTACCCTGAATGTCTCCATACCAAATTACCATATAAATAACTAGTGAATATTTTTCAAACATTTTTTTCCATCTTTCCATATATAGGCTGACATATAAACACCTCTTTCATGATTTTATGAGAGAGATAACAGCTGAAATATTTATCACTATCTATCAGTAGCTTACAAGATATATATTTGATACTTTGATATTTTCCATCAGAATTCAAACACGATAAGAGATGATATTTATTCCAATCTGTTCACGTTATCAAGTACAGATTGCAAATTCAGACACACTTGATATGTCATTAACTACATCACTATTTACTGACTGTCAAACACCAACCTGCTCAGACATGCAGTTGCCAGCAAAATGACACATAATCCATTTTATCTTCAAGATATTAATATTGTTTGAATAAACCGTTCTATTGTTTGAATGATATTGAGTGGAAGCACGCAATGGGAAAAATAACAAAATGGAATGGGGAAAAAACGCAATGGAAAATGTGAGCCGTATCGGCTTTAGTACGTGGTGAGTGTTAGTTTGATGGCACATCAATAATGTTTGATTTTTTCCCTATGTGCATAAAGTTTTACTCGTCTCTACAATAACAGTCACATACAAAGGTGACTTGTGTGCAGGTGGAGCTACGAATAAATACAGAAATGGCCGCCAGGAGTCGAATTAACAAAGCTTAGGGTCTTAGACAAACACGTTTCAGGTTTCAGATATTCCATTATCACCGTGATATAGGCTAGAAGCGCTCACACCTTAGTGGTCTATATAGACAAATCTACAAATCTAATGTAATTACACCAACATAACCACTACAGTAACACCGAACGTATGAATCCGACACGACATCTTTTGTACTTACTCATCGACGGCTATATCATAAAGAAAACGTGTGGCAAATAGTGGTGAATTATAACAGCTTTTTGGTTACAGTGCACGTATTTTAATTTTTATGGCAGTGTTCATTTGTTCGTTCGTTCGTTCTTTCGTTCGTTCTTCCATTCAATCATTTACTCACTCACTCATGTCATATATGAATACAAACGCACACGCACACACACACACACAAACATGCGCACGCACTCACACACGCACAGACAGACATACAGACAGACAGACAAACAGACAGACAGACAGACAGACAGACAGACACACACACACACACACATACATACATACATACATACATACATACATACATACATACATACATACATACATACATACATACATACATACATACATACATACATACATACATACATACATACAATCAATGTTGTTATTATTATGGGGGGGGGGTTCAAATCTGTTCACACCTTGAAAATGGTCCATAGTTTTCTGAACTTTCTTGACCTGATAAAAAGTTAGTAAAATCGGGTAAAGCCTACTCTTCACAAAGTTTTTCAATTAAGGCTTCTGTAAACACTGTAATTATCACGGTATAAAATTTCAGATGACGTAGCTAAAATTGAACCTATGTCTTCAATTTGAGGTAATAGAATCTCAGCGACGCTTCCTTCGGCAAATGGATTGTATAGCTTTAGTTATTCTCACTCCTGTTGTAACTCTAAAATCCGGAAGTTCCCCTCATTAGATTAAAATATCGATGTGTTTGTACAATTAAGCTAGACCATTTACCAGGTACACAAGACAAATGGAGTTATAACTAAAGTAAAACTCATACGACACGGTTGCACATAATGAAGTTATTCACGTCTTTTCTTACCTGTTGACGGTATACTTAAGGTGTATTTGTACACAAGATCCGACGTTAGTGGATGTCTAGTTTAAACTTTCCTACTCTCCTGGGAGCGTGCTTACCTATTTAAATGACCTTTAAGACTGCGGAAAAAACATGGAAAGATGCATCTCTGGTAACAACAAAAGTTTTAAATTTCTTCTAAACAGATCTCACCATTGCTTCAGTTCCTATTGCTTTGTTTGATAACAGATGCGATCAATTATTTCTGTAAACTAATGTTCAGTTCATCTATTAAACCTGCACTGACTACAACTGGGACTTTTTTCACTAAACAACCAAACCTATATTCCCTAAAATTGTACATTCACTGTTACTTATGAAAATACATTGTACTTCTTAATTAGTGCTAGATTTTGGTTCATCATGTAGTGACAGGTTTAAATCTTGAACAAAAGCTTGGTTTTTAAATCCGTCGTCATGTTAGTTTCACTTGCTCCGTTACCTATATATGGTAGTGCTCACTGAATATTCAATATTAATATTGAGGCACAGGCGAGGTCGTTCAGGGATCGCAATGTAGTATTTCAAGGTGAAAATTTACCATGTTCTAGTTGATGGAGCGCTGATTCTCGAATCTGGAAACTTTGGCCAAACATGTTGAGGACAACTGATGAGACCCTATCATATTTTACTTACACGTGATACTTGACCTCATCTCAGTCTACATAAGATCCTTTCTATCCCAAATTTAACATTTTGTTGTATCGTTATACTCTACTGAGTGTTGTGGGCATGATGAATGCTGCTGAGGCAACAGCAGTCTTACTTTTGTCTCCTTGTAACTTGAGTCATGTGGGAAACTAGTGACTTACCATAACCGTGCGATGGAACATTAGAAAAGTATAGGGTTTAATTATGAATACCTAAGTGTATCGAATTGAATAATATTAGTGTGTATTTTATAAAACTAACTAATACAATTTATTTATAGATAAATCTTCTAGACAACAAATCAACTTAAACCAACTTAATGTTCTATGTGTCTAGTCAATTAAATGATCAACTTCATCAAATAATATGTTTCTTTCTTACATTACACTAACAGCCAGTTTAAATTTTGTTTTATTATCGAACGCAGAAAGAGTTTGTTTACACATAGCGGTTTGCAGCACTAATATAGCATTCTGAATATATTGTATTTGATGTGTAAAT